>NC_057797.1:81876060-81882153 GCF_018294505.1 Triticum aestivum
ATGCGAGGAATCCAGTAGTGAAAATGGTTCATGATTTAGATGCATGGTTCAAGAGATAAAATGTTATAAAAATATGAATTAAAAAAACTTCCAGATAGTGACATATGACAAAGATGTAGTGAACCACTTGTTAGTTGTTACCAGCTTAGAAGATGGGAGTGACCTCTCCAAGAAGTGCCCTCATGATCTCGCTATTTTTCTTCCCCGGAACGAATGGTAGGCCTGCCACCCATGTAGCGCTATGTGCGCTCGAGAGGAACGGTTTTCAGTGTTTTTTATTTCAGCCATTTTTTACTTCAGTCATTTAAAAATCATTAATTGGTATATGTTTTGTTAATTTTAAATATTATTTGAAATTTAAAATATATTTAAAAATGACAAATGACAAAATATTCAATGATTTTAGAACTTTCATGAGTATAAAATGATGTTCATGAATTTAAAAATGAAAGCAAAAAGGAAAAAGGTAGAAAAACGGGTATAAACCATCAAGAAAAGGCAGAAAAATCACGCCATGTAGAAAACCGTTGATGAACCCAAAAAACAAAAGAATAATTTGCATAGGCGCACGGAGTGAGGCGAAGAAGCACCAAGGCCCAAGCACGTCCGGGGTGCAAGGGTAGAAAAGCTTATCTAAATTTATTGTTGCAGCTACCCATTCAATGTAGAAGAATTTAAATCTACTCCCTTCGTTCCAAAATAACTGTTGTGGTTTTAGTTCAAATTTAAATGAACAGAGAGAGTGCTGAGTAATAGGCAATTTTTTGCTTAATTTAATCCAGAAAATAATCATGAACATGGACTTCTTGTCTCGGTGGCGGTGGACATGGTGTCGACCCGGATGTAGATATGCAGGCGGACGGGATGGCATCACCAGCGGCAGCAGTCGTGTCGAGGCGAGGGAGGAGGAGCGCGCGGGAACCACTTCGCTTCTCAAACTCCAATAGCATGTGGAGGAGAAACCCTTTTAAGAAAGTTCAACTCCTCTCCAACTAGCGGTATGGGACTAAAATTTCCACCACATTCATTGTCATTTAACCCACATGGACCCTTAGAGATTTATCTTAAATTGTTAGATGGGCCCTACGCCCACCCTAAGATTTCAATAGAGAGTAGAATCGAAGGTTCATAATGTAAAAATATATAGCTTCTCGAATTTTATTTTTTAAACTTTTTTGTTGGAACAAACACTTCATTCAATTTGGCATACACAATGTACTCCCTCCGTTTCTTTTTACTCCGCATATAAGATTTGGTCAAAGTCAAACTACACAAAGTTTGACCAAATTTATATAAAAAAATATGAACATCTACAATATTAAAACTATATAGTATAAAAATACATTTTGTGGTGCATCTGATAATATTGATTTTATATTGTCAATGTTTATATTTTTTTAATATAAAATTAGTCAAATTTTACAAAGCTTGACTTTGACCAAACCTTATATGCAAACTAAAAAGAAACGAGGGAGTACTAGATATTTACCGAAAACCGGAAATTCCGGGTAATTTTACCCTTGCGTTTTCTCCTGATTTGCTAAACCTTGGTGTACCCGTCCACCACGCCATCCTTGTAATAGTATAGTTTGGGCACATTCACTTCCAAACCGAGCAGCACGTACGTAGTTTGGGCTCCAAGTCCTTCAGCGTAGGCGACCAGCAGGAGCAGGAGCAGGGAAGGAGAATAATTGAGAATGGTCAATGAAAACTGGCCTAAATTGCGACTAGATACGCACTGTGCCCAATTAATCCTTATCGTCTCCTTGCTGCTGTCTCCTCCCAAGTCCGAATCGTTCGCTGTTGCGAAGAGGACGGCCATCCGGACCTCTGTCTTCTTGTCCAGCGTCCGGTAGCCATGACGCGGACCACTGAGCAGTAGGGGGCTGAAGCCTACAGTCCACCAAACGGATAACAGCCCAGTGCAACATGCATGCATGCATGCATGCATGGAGCACCATGCATGATTGTGTGCACGGCTCCACGAGAGATATGTATGGGTAAACATGGCTCCACTCCGATTATTAGTTAGTTAGCACATCGGTGACTGAACTTCTTTGTGTTGCCCCGATTTACTTCTACCATGCATCATATATTTGCTCCCAGAAAAACCTCTGCACTTCGCTCGGAGAAGTAAAGCTTCACTGACCACCGTTAACACTTCACCAAATCCATATCATGATCAAGTAGATAATCGATGACCGCCTATCTCTTACGAGGAGTCCTTTTTTCCGATACTTACTATTGGGGTAGGAAAAAATAGCTCCAAGCTCCATGCATGTGTTCTAGGGCTAAGAGTACGTTGGTGTAGGCTCCTCCTACCCTTCCTCTGGCATTCGCCGATCGCCATTTGCCCCAATTGTGACTTGACGATCGTGTGGGCACTGGTAGAAAAAGGGCCTATAGTCCCGGTTCGTAAGGGCCTTTAGTCCCGGTTCCTGAACCGGGACTAAAGTGTCGGTACTAATGCCC
This sequence comes from Triticum aestivum, assembly GCF_018294505.1. Lineage (NCBI taxonomy): Eukaryota > Viridiplantae > Streptophyta > Magnoliopsida > Poales > Poaceae > Triticum > Triticum aestivum. The sequence continues at coordinate 81,878,533 of NC_057797.1, forward strand.
CGACCCTTTAATCCCGGTTCAATCCAGAACCGGGACTGATGGGCCTCCACGTGGGCAGTGCGCAGAGCCCAGTCAGGAGACCCTTTGGTCCCGGTTGGTGGCACCAACCGGGATCAATAGGCATCCACGCGTCAGCATTTCTGTGACTGGGGTTTTTGTTTTTTTTGAAAGGGGGGAGGGTTGGGGGTTTTGGGGGGTTAATTTAGGTGTTTCATATATTGTGTTAGCTAGCTATAATTAATAAAAAGAAGTGTCATCTCTTATGTCCGTGCTTGGTCGACGCTACATACTATACATACGTATAGAGAGGACTAGACACGCTGGCTAGCTAGTAAGCAAACGAAGGAAACAGAAGATCGTGATGAACATATATACATACAGAGAGAAGTGATATCGACCACCTCTCTTTCTCCGAGAGATTGGTCGAACAACAAGTTCTCGTATATCTATCTGACACTACCGGCTACATATATACAATAATTATCTCTTACAAATATAATCATACGGACTCAGGGTCCACATAGAATTCTCCGTTTTCAGGGATCACGTGGTCAAGAAAGAATGCCGCCAATTCCTCTTGAATTGCTCGCATGCGAACTGGTGCTAAGAGTTCATCCCGCTTCCGAAACATCTAATTTAAAGAAGGGGGTCAATACATATATATATGAATGAATGAAACTCAACACAAATGATGGTAATAAAATAAAATTGTGAATGTTGTTATTTACATACTTCATATTGTTCTTCAGTGTAGCCCCGCTCACAGGTCGTGTGGCGGATGGACTCGCAAACATAGTATCCACAGAAATCATTTCCTTGTTACTGCCACAACCACTTTACAAGAAATATAGGTTAATCAAACTGATAAGCAAGAATGCCAAATGGTATTGATGAAACTAGCGCTTGAATGACTAGTAGATGCGCTTAAAATGCTACTATAGTACTTACTTTCGGGTGTCTAAATTGCAGCTCCTTCGGCAGTCCCGGAGCTTTTCTGGTGAATTTTCTCCAAACCCTGCCGGAGAAAGAAAACAATTACTTGATATATCAGGAAATGAATAAAGTTGCTGATATGGTGGATAATGATCGATTTAACTTACTTCTCGAGTATTTGAGTCATGTCTGCATAGTCCTGGGGATCTTTTCGTCTTGAGTCTAAGACGGTTACTAGTCCCTGCTCAAGCTTAATATGTAGGAGAATATAGTGGAAACTGCACACGCATGCATAACTCATCAATTACATTAGTATAACATTGACTAATATATAAGGGAAACCGAATACGCACAAGACAGTAACACTCACTTGAAGTTGTAAGGAAAGAGTATTATATCTTTGTTTTGATTTATTACCAACGATCGTAGCAAGTTGGCCTCGGTATCTGCGGCATGCAATTTAACCTGAGTTGCATCTATGAGATATGTGTTAATGAATCCAATATCACCGACTTGTCTTTTCTTCAATTCGGCCATCCTCTTCAGAGCAAAAGACTTGATTAATTTCTCTTTAACTGGGTTCTCTGAATTATCCTCAGGCGGTAGGGTGAAATTTGACTTCAGCTCAGTCCAAAGATTATTTTTCTGCATATCATTGACATAAGACACCTCAGGGTCTTCTGTAGCCGGCTTAAACCATTGCTGGATGCTTATCGGGATCTTGTCCCTAACCAGAACCCCCGCACTGAGCAACGAATGCGCTCTTTGTCCGGAAGGGTTCAATAGGTTGGCCGTCGGGCGCGATTGCTATGATCTCAAACTTTTCATCCGAGCTCAACTTTTTCTTCGGGCCTCGTCTCTTTACTGAAGTTGTGCTCGATCCGGAGGGCTAGGAAAAAGAACAAAGACTTAATTAATATGTGTACATACCAAAACAATGAATGCATCAATCAGCTAGTCAGCATAGGCTTAACTAATATATATACCTGGCCAGACTCGGTTCGGTCACCGGAGCCGTCATCACGGTCTCCTTCTTGCACCGGCATTGGGTCACCGGAGCCGTCCTCATGTTTTTCTTCTTGCACCGGCATTAGGTCACCGTAGCCAGCTTGTTCACCCTCTCCTTCCAGACCATCGGTTTCATTGAGAAACAACGAGATGGCATCACTTCCTTCTGCGATTATGTCCCTCAACAACGCTTCTTCTGTTGCTTCGTCTAGGGCGGTGTCCATAGTTTCTACAAATATTTACAACATGGCAATTATTATTCAAACATGACAGATGGATATATTAGTGCCAAATGTAGAACTAGCTACCTAATCATAGTAAGCTATCGGGAAGGGGTATATATCGACAACGACGACACTACATCTATGTCCCTCGACGACCCTCGTTCCCGATAAAAAAAAGAGGAAGAAGAAGAAAAAAAAGAGGAGAAGAAAGAATAGAGGAGAAGAACCCTCGAACCATCGATGACCCTGGAACCCTCGACCCCTAGACGACCCTCTTCTTCCTCTCATGTTCAAGAGGATCGCCGAGGGGTCGGGAGGTTACCTAGTGTCAAAGGATTCAACAAAACCATGTCTTCATCATTAGGCGAAAGTAACATGTGCATGATGGTACGAAGCTCTTCAAAGTTGTTCTGGAACGGAGTCCCAGATAGGATAATTCGCTTTTTGGTACAAAGTTCAGTAAGAGCCTTCCGAATATCGCTATTTGGAAGGCCTTTTGCTGAATTCGTACCAAAAGGCGGATTATTCTATCCGGGACTCCATTCCAGAACAACTTTGCAGAACTTCGTACCAACATGCCCTGGTTACTTTCGGCTAATGATGAAGGCATGGATTTCTTCAATACTTTGACACTAGGAAACCTCTCTCGACCCCTCGGCAATCCTCGACCCCTCGAACCCTCGACGACCCTGGAACCCTCGACCCCTAGACGACCCTGCTGGAACCCTCGACCCTCGAACCTATAGAACCCTCGAACCCTCGACCCTGAAACCCTCGACCCTTGACCCCTTAACGACCCTCGACCCTCTACCCTAGTTCCCGACCCTCGACCCCTCAAAGAGGAGAAATAAATAAGAAGAAGAAAAAAGAAGAAAAAGAAGAGGAGAAGGAAGAAAGGAATAGTGGAGAAGAAGAGAAAATAGAACTACTTTTCTTCTTTTTTCTTCTTCTTATTTATTTCTCCTCTTCTTTTCCTCTCCTCTTCTTCTTTCTTTCCTCTTCTTATTTTCTTCTTTCCTATCCTTCTTTTTCTAAAATTGTAATTTTTGCATATATAAAACTTTTCTAAAATTGTAACTTTCTATATAAAACTTTCCTATCGAGAGGGGGAGAAGATCGAAGAAAAAAAAGAGGAGAAGAAGAAAGGAATAGAGGAGAAGAAGAAGAAATAAAAAAAAATCTATTTTTTCTTCTTCTCCTTTTCCTTTCTTCCTCTCCTCGTCTTCTCCTTCTTCTTCTCCTTCTTTCTCTACTTATTTTCCTTTTCCTTATTTTACTTTTTCCTCTCCACTAACATAAAATGCACTAACCTAAAATGCAACAAACATAAAATGCACTAACAGAAAAAAAACATCATCATATCATCAACAGAAAAAAAACATCATCATATCATCAACATCATCATATCATCAACCTAAAGGGCGCCGGCGCGGGGCGACGACGGGCTCGGGGCGGC
>NC_057797.1:81882587-81895777 GCF_018294505.1 Triticum aestivum
GCGGGGCGACGGCGCAGGGAGACGACGGGCTCGGGGCGGCGACGACGACGATGAACGGCCTGGGGGCGTCGGGGCGAATGGGAGCGGTTGGCCAAAATTTCACAAGTGGTGGCTTATATAGCCAGAGCAATGGTCCCGGTTCGTGCTACGACCCGGGACTAATGCCCCCTTTAGTCCCGGTTGGTGCGACGAACCGGGACCAAAGGCCAATTTTCGGCAGCCGAAAGGGCGGGAAGCGAAGGCCATCCATGACCAATGCCCCCTTTAGTCCCGGTTGGTGCCACCAACCGGGACCAATGGTCTTGTGCTGCATCGCTAGCTGAAGTTTAGTCCCACATCGCTAGCTGAAGGGCGTCGGCACTTGTTTATAAGCGCTGATGTGCCTCCCCATTCGAGCTCCTCTCTAATGCAGGCTTTCGGGCCTAAACTTGTTACTGCCTGTGGGCCTATTGGGCCTCTGCGGGCCTGAATCCTGGCCCATGTAGGGTTTCTAGTCGTATTCAGGCCGTGGAGGCCCAGTAGGTGGCATTCTTTTGGTTTTTCTTTTTTATTTCTACATTTTTTTGGTTTTTTATTTTTTTATGTCTACTTAAAACTAAATACTTACAGTTTTTTAGTGATTCCTTTTTGCTTTTAGGTCACAAAAATTATGAACTTTCTGTTAGTGCCATTAGTTTTAAATTTTGAATAGTTTAAATTTGAATTTTTAAAAATTTGTGTGAATCACTAGTTTATGAATAACTTTACTATACAAATAGAATTTTTTTCTATTTATTTTTTATTTATACTTACAACTAAATACTTATAGTTTTTTTAGTGATTTCTTTTTTATTTTAGGTCACAAAAATTATAAACTTTCTGTTAGTGCCATTAGTTTTAAAATTTTGAATAGTTTAAATTTGAATTTTATAAAATTTGTGTGAATCATTGGTCCCGGTTGATGACATGAACCGGGACTAAAGGAAAGCCTTTGGTCCAGGTTCAAGCCACCAACCGGGACCAATGGTGATGGGCCAGGAGCGAGGCACATTGGTCCCGGTTCGTCCCACCAACCGGAACCAAAAGGTCCGGACGAACCGGGACCAATGGCCCCGTGGCCCGGCTGACCCCCTGGGCTCACGACCCGGGACCAATGCCCACATTGGTCCCGGTTCTAGACTGAACCGGGACTAATGGGCTGAGCCGGCCTGAACCATAGCCCTGTTTTCTACTAGTGGGGCCGGCCGATGAGACGAGATGACAGTAACAGGAGTACAGGACATCTATAGGCTATAGCTCGCTTTCTTCTCAAGAGGTAGCGACCAATTAGTGAGCAGGTTAGGTTTCCTCCTCGGTTCTCACCATCAGGCTGTCCTTCCAGAACGGTTAGCCGTGCAGATGTACATGGACTGTGTACTTTAGCTGAAGCTGAACAATGATTGTTGGTTACTCATCGTCTAAAAAGGATGAGCAGCAGTAGTAGCTTTTGTAAAATCCATTACCTACCACTAGGCACTAGCACCGCGGCGTTGAGTGGAACTAATTAACGACGCACGATCCAGAGAGAGGTCTCTGTCTTTTCGGTCTCTGTGGCTGGCTTTACTTACAAGGCATGCTAAATACAGATTGCGCCAATCCTCTGTGTGTGTTTTGGGGTGGCTGCAAAACATCATCATCGACTATTTACACATGTGTTAGAGCATCTACAGTCAAACTTGGCAAATCTGGCCCATCAAACGCTTGACACCCCTTAGATAATGTTGGAAATATGATCAATTTACCAAATAATTTTGCTAATGGAAATACTAGATAAAGCATGACTAATATAGGAAATATAAAGCAAGTCATGCAATCTGACAGAGAGAAGGTAAACATCGTCTGCATATATGAACTTGTGCTAAACACATCTAGAACAGACACTAGATGTAGGGCATAGAACCTAACATATGTAGGGCAGAAACTAGAGGCGAGGACTGTAGCAGGACTCCTAACAGAAGGAACAAAAATACGTACGGGACTGCAGCAGCGGAAGCACGGGACTTGGGGTCGACATCCTCTCCAGCCATGTCGTAGATGAGGTTGTCGACGTCGGGGATGAAGTCGTTGTCGGGAAAGTAGTCGTCGGCGTCCGCGATGAAGAAGTCAGTAGTCGCGCGGAGCGCTCCCCAAAAACCTTATCACTCTTCTCCCGTACAGGACTCAAAGTGGTGCGGTTTCGGAGGCCTACTGTCCCGACTCGCGGTGCATGCCGCAAGCCGGGATGAGGAAGACTGCAGCAGCTCAGAGAATGGAACCGGTGGCGAGAGGAAGAAGAAGTTCTGGTGCACCTCTCTGGGAGGAGCGACCTCCCTTTTATAGGCGCAAGAGCAGCGACGGGAGGCGAAACGAAGAGACGGAGGCGAAGCGAACAGCCAGCAGCCGAAGGGCTGCACCATTCGCATTTGAACTCCACTTTCGCAATAATCTTTTCAGCTTCCGTGTGACGTTTCGTATACCCGTAGTGCATGGCAAAAATTTAGATACCGGCTCGGCTCATTCCCGCAACCCGCGGCGCGGCGCGGCGCGTCGTGGCGAGGCATGGCGGGCGGCGGAGGAGGAGCGCGCGTGGATATCCCTCTTGTTCTCATGCTCGTACAAGTGGGGAAAGAACCTCCCTTATAAGGAGGTCCAACTCCCACTCAACTAGCAATGTGGGACTAAACTTTAGTAGTATCCCTTGCCTTGCACTAATGGGCTAAGTGGGCCTCTAGGATTTATTAGGAATTTCTGAAATAGTTATTAGGCTGCCCAAAATAGACTAAATTCCAGCAATCCCTCACCAGATCCAGAGGCACACAGAAATTTGCCTTTGGTTTTAAAACACTGTTTTATATATCGGTACTGCAGTGGAGACTATTAAGTTGAACTTCCACCTAGAACTCTATGCTACACTAGTAAGCAACTTGAACAGTGGTTTGGGCCTTGAACTGCAAGTTTTCTGCGAATCTAGCTTCACATAAAGCCTTGACCGACACGTGGCTACCGTGGGTCTTCCCCGCGGGTGGAGCTTATGCGTCATACTCCGTGACCTTTCATGAGTTTACTAGAGAGAACCCTACTCTCATAGATTGCGACGTTTGACAATCATACTCATATAGGTGTGTTTTTCAAAAGATATTCTGCAGGATAACATCTTTGCTTAAATAAGCCACTTAGAACACATTAAGATGTACATCAACCTGCCATGCAGATTAGGAGAGTATTGGATATTCATGGAGTGATATTGTGAATAGTAAGGATACTCTCCTCTCAGTTGACCAACAGCTTGTCTTCTATATCTAATTCACGGGATCTCCGATCACAAAGAATATGTTACCACTGTGAACAACTCATATTGTGGATCTCATACCCATCTCCCTCGATGCATTATCTATCACATTACGTGATAGACCCTTAGTAAAAGGATCTGCCAGATTTTTAGACGTTTGGATATAATCCAATGCAATAACTCCGGAGTTTTTCATTTTTCTGACAGACTTTAACCTTCTCTGAACGTGTCTTGGTGACTTCATGTTATCCTTTGAGCTTCTCACTTTCGTGATCACAGTTTGATTGTCGCAGTTCATAAGGACACCCGGTACAGGTTTCTCAACAGCCGGCAAGTCATTCAAGAGCCGGCGAAGCCAATCTACTTCAACCGTAGTTGTATCTAGTGTTGTGAGTTCTATTTCCCTTGTTGACCTCGTTAAGATGGTCTGCTTGCAAGACTTCCAAGAAGCAGCGCCACCTCCATGAGTGAATACATAACCGCTCGTGGCCTTTATCTCATCAGCATCTGAGATCCAGTTTGAGTCACTATACCCTTCAAGCACCTTTGGATGCCCGGTGTAGTGAATTCCATAATTTGCAGTGCCTTTCAAATAACGCAAAACTCTCTCTAGAGCTTTCCAATGCACATCTCCTGGTTTTGAGACAAACCGACTCAGTTTGCTAACAGCAAAAGAGATGTCAGGTCTTGTAGCACTTGCTAAGTACATAAGCGAGCCAATAATCTGAGAATATTTCAATTGATCTCTAGCAATTCTTCGATTCTTTCGAAGTAACACACTCACATCATATGGTGTTGGAGAGGGCTTGCAGTCACTATAGCCAAAGCGACTCAAGATCTTTTCCACATAGTGAGATTGAAGCAATGTAATCCCACCATCATCGTCTCTCAACAACTTGATGTTGAGAATGACATCAGCCACTCCTAAATCCTTTATCTCAAAACAACGAGATAGGAAATCCTTGACCTCCTTAATAACATTCAGATTTGTTCTGAAAATCAGTATGTCATCAACATACAAGCACAGGATAACTCCCTCGCCCCCACCATGGCGATAGTACACACATTTGTCAACTTCGTTCACAACAAAGCCTGCAGCTGTTAAAGTTCTTTCAAACTTATCATGCCACTGTTTGGGTGCTTGCTTAAGTCCGTACAAAGACTTCAGCAACTTGCACACTTTCCCTTCCTGACCATCTAGTACAAACCCATCTGGTTGTTCCATATAAATTTCCTCGTCCAACTCTCCATTTAGGAAAGCAGTTTTAACATCCATTTGATGAACGAGAAGACCATGCGAGGCAGCTAGTGAAAGTAGAACTCGAATAGTGGTCAGTCGAGCCACAGGTGAGTAAGTATCAAAGAAGTCTTCACCTTCCTTTTGGGTATAACCCTTAGCCACGAGCCGAGCCTTGTACTTTTCAATAGTACCATCAGGCCTAAGCTTCTTCTTGAATACCCATTTGCATCCTATAGGTTTGCACCCATAAGAACGATCAGTTATCTCCCAGGTTTCATTCGCCAAGATAGAATCCATCTCGCTATGAACCGCTTCCTTCCAGTAGTCAGCATCTTCAGATGCATAGGCCTCTCAAATAGAACTGGGAGTGTCATCTATGAGATACACAAGAAAATCATCACCAAAGGACTTTGCAGTCCTCTGTATCTTGCTCCTAGTAGGAACTTCATTGTTCTCCTCCAAAGGACTTTTGAAGTGTTCCATCGAAATGGCAGGTTCGGTAATAGTAACTGGTTCCTGATTCGATGGACTAGGCATCTCCTGATTAGATGAGGCAGTCATATCCTTCATGGGAAAGATATCTTCAAAGAAAGTCACATCATTCGACTCCATGATCGTACCAACATGCATGTCAGGTACCTCAGATTTTACAACCAAGAATCTATAGCCAATGCTATGAAAAGCATATCCCAGGAAAACACAATCCACAGTCTTTGGTCCAAGCTTCCGCTTCTTTGGAATTGGAACATTGACTTTCGCCAAACAACCCCATGTTCGCAGATAAGAGAGTTTTAAACTTTTCTTCTCCCATTCCTCGAATGAAGTTATATCTTTGTTCTTTGTGGGGACTCGGTTCAGGACATGACATGCTGTCAGTATCGCCTCCCCCACCATGCCTTGGAGAGACCCGATGTGTCTAACATGGCGTTAACCAAATCAGTTAGAGTACGGTTCTTTCTTTCGGCCACCCCATTTGACTGAGGTGAATAGGGAGGCGTCCTCTCATGGATTATACCATGTTCCGCACAAAAAGCATCAAATTCATTGGAAAAATACTCTCCACCATGGCCGGACCTAAGCATCTTGATTTTTCGATCAAGTTGGTTTTCCACTTCAGCTTTATAGATCTTGAAAAAGTTCGAAGCCTCATACTTAGATTTCAGAAGATACACACGGCAGTATCTAGTGGAGTCATCAATTAACGTCATGAAATATTTCTTTCCACCTTTTGTCAAAACACTATTCATTCATATAGATCTGAATGTATGAGCTCTAGTGGTGCAAGATTTCTCGTTTTCGCAGTCGTGTGAGACTTACGAGGTTGCTTAGCTTGCACACATACTTGACACTTAGATCCCTTAACAGTGGTGAAACTAGGGATTAAGTTCAACTTCGCTAGTCGTGACATGCAACCAAAGCTAACATGACAAAGACGTGAATGCCACACATTTGATTCACTATTGTTGCAAATATGATTAATAACTTTATTGCAAACGTCTGATAAGGATAAACGAAACAGGCCTCCTGACTCATAGCCTTTACCAACAAAGGTTTCATACTTGGATATTACAAATTTATTCGACTCAAAGACAAGCTTGTAGCCATCTCTACACAGAAGAGATCTGCTAACAAGATTTTTATTGACGGAGGGGACATAATGCACGTTCTTCAGCCGCACTATCTTCCTCGAAGTAAACTTCAGATCGACCGTGCCAACACCACGAACAGAAGCACTTGAACCGTTGCCCATCAGCACGGTTGAAGTCCATGCGGTCTGATAAGACGAAAATATGGAAATATCACCGCATACATGCACATTAGCACCCGTGTCAATCAACCAGTCAGGAGAATGACATACTGAAAGAATAGTGAGAAATATACCATACCCAACATCCTTCATGTCAGTGTCTCCAATGACAACATTAGCGGTCTTGCCGCCTTTCCCAGGATGACGCTTGTCATAGCGATTAGGGAAACTAGGATCCCAATGATCAGGATCCCCACACACATGACAAGCACCTTTCTTCTTGCCATTCTTCTTCTTGAAGTTTGTGTGTTGCACAGCCTTGTTCTTCCCATCAAACTTTGCTTTACCATCAAACTTGCCCTTGTTCTTGAACTTGTGGGGCTGAGAGTTCTGCTTCTGTACCACATTGGCACTAGATCCTCCCTCAATACCTCGAGCACGTGTGTCCTTTGCTCTCGCCTTTTCTTCCACATCAAGAGTGCTAATGAGATCCGGGACGGAAAACTCCCGCCTCTTATGCTTCAGCAAGGTAGCAAAGTTCCTCCATGAAGGAGGAAGCTTAGTGATGATACCTCCGGCAACAAACTTATCCGGTAGCGTACAACTGAAGTGTTCAAGTTCTCTAGCAAATGACTGTATCTCATGAGCTTGCTCAACCACGGAGCGCTCTTCAGTCATCTTGTAATCATAGAATTGCTCCATGATGTACAACTCAGTGCCAGCATCCGAGACGCCAAACTTGGCCTCGAGTGCATCCCACATATCTTTTCCATTATCAATTGACACATAAGCATCAAATATGTTCTCACCAATAACACTTAAGAGGCAGCCTTAAACAGAGTATCCATTTTCTGAAAAGCTTGTGCTTGTTGAGCATCAAGCTCTCCTTCAGGTTTGCCGAGAGTGGCGTCATAGCAACTCATGGTTTGAAACCATAAGACTGCTCTCACGCGTCACCTCTTATAGTGGATACCCTCAAACATAGGAGGTCTCATGGAAGCAGCAAAACCACTAAGGGTAAATTGCCTGTAATAAGGTTTTTGGATTGTTGGAAATATGAGTAATTTACCAAATAATTTTGCTAATGGAAATACTAGATAAAGCATGACTAATATAGGAAATATAAAGCAAATCATGCAATCTGACAGAGAGAAGGTAAACATCGTCTGCATATATGAACTTGTGCTAAACACATCTAGAACAGACACTAGATGAAGCTGCTTATACGACATAGAACCTAACATATGTAGGGCAGAAAACTAGAGGCGAGGACTGTAGCAGGACTCCTAACAGAAGGAACAAAAATATGTACGGGACTGCAGCAGCGGAAGCACTGGACTTGGGGTCGACATCCTCTCCAGCCATGTCGTAGATGAGGTTGTCGACGTCGGGGAAGAAGTCGTTGTCGGGGAAGTAGTCGTCGGAGTCCGTGATGAAGAAGTCAGCAGTCGCGCGGAGCGCTCCCCAAAAACCTTATCACCCTTCTCCCGTACAGGACTCAAAGTGGTGCGGTTTCGGAGGCCTACTGTCCCGACTCACGGTGCACGCCGCAAGCCGGGATGAGGAAGACTGCAGCAGCTCAGAGAATGGAACCGGTGGCGAGAGGAAGAAGAAGTTCTGGTGCACCTCTCTGGGAGGAGCGACCTCCCTTTTATAGGCGCAAGAGCAGCGACGGGAGGCAAAACGAAGAGACGGAGGCGAAGCAAACAGCCAGCAGCCGAAGGGCTGCACCATTTGCATTCGAACTCCACTTTCGCAAAAATCTTTTCAGCTTCCGTGTGACGTTTCGTATACCCATAGTGCGTGGCAAAAAATTAGATATCGGCTCATTCCCGCAACCCGCGGCGCGTCGTGACGATGCGTGGCGAGACGGGCGGCGGAGGAGGAGCGCGCGTAGATATCCCTCTTGTTCTCATGCTCGTACAAGTGGGGATAGAACCTCCCTTATAAGGAGGTCCAACTCCCACTCAACTAGCAATGTGGGACTAAACTTTAGTAGTATCCCTTGCCTTGCACAAATGGGCTAAGTGGGCCTCTAGGATTTATTAGGAATTTCTGAAATAGTTATTGGGCTGCCTAAAATAGACTAAATTCCAGCAGATAATGTAACCCACCTCCGAACATCTCAAATTCATACAAACTCATGTAAATACGTCAATGCACACACATTGTCCGGCTACTCCATCACTACTAACTAATCATGTCATCGGACTACCAAAATTTCGCATGTTTGGCTATGGTGAAGTTCATCCATGGTTGCCCTTGCTCTTCCCGGCACCCTTGCAGTCCTTCTCGTTGAAGTACCGGTCAAAGACGCGGTACGAATAGAGCCGGATCTGCTCGTCACCGGAGCTGTCCTCGCCGTCGTTGTCGTCCTTCTCCTCCTTCAAACGGGAGTTTATAACTCTGACGGCAAGGAGAAGATAATGGGTGGAAACCATTGCCAACTCTCACGGATACAACTTCTTAGGGCATCTCCAGCCGCGCCCCTAGGAAGGTCTTCCCAGGCATTTTTTTTGCACCGGCGCCGAAAAAATGGCCCAGTCGCGTCCTCAGGAGCCCGATTTTCGCCGGCCTGGACCGAAAACAGCGCCGACGGACCCAGGCCGAACCCGGCGCGCTGGGGGCGCCGGGGCGAACTGTTTTGGCGCGAAAAAGCCGCGGGCCAGCCGCGTCAGGGACACAGCGGCTCGTCTTCCCCCAACTGCCTCGGTTCCCGCGGGGAATCAATGGCAAGGCTGCCGCTAGTCAGCCTTGCGGTTGATTCCTCACGGGCGGCGCGTCACGGGACGGCGCGCCGACTACTCCCCTCCCTCGCACGCGTACACACGGGCGCGGAGCAACTATAAAAGCCGGCGGTCTCTCGCCTGTGCCCACACCAGACTCGCCCCTCGCCGCCGCCCAGCCCCTCTCTCCCCGTCTCCGTCTTCCTCTCCCGAGCGCCACCGACAGCCCCTCTCTCTTCCTCTCTACCACCGCCGAGCCCGTCGCCATGGCAGAGCGCTTCCCCGGAGACGAGGCGGCGGCGAACGGCTTCGGCCGCCGTTCGCTCCGCGAACAGGAGTCCTGGCTCCTGTTCCAGGCGAACATCCCAGCGCCGCCGGACATGCGCGCCGGGCCGACGGGGTGGCGGCTCAGCGACGGGGGAGTGCCCGTTCCCCCATTACCCGACGCCGTGGCGAAGTCCAGGTACTTCGCCGAGGAGGTCGAGGTCGCGCGCGCCTCCCTGACCGACGGCGAGCGCTCCCTCCCCCAGTACGCCGCTGGCAATCACGCGGCTTGGGCTGCGTACTTCCAGCGCCGCCAGCAGCAGCGCCTGGCCTCCACCAACGACGTGTCGGTGGTCGGCGGCGCGAAGAACAGCGAGGGGCGCCGCCTGTGGTGGGGCGTCCCCGGCCGCACGCTGGATGGCGTGCTGGCGTACCTCGACGGCGGCAACAACCCGCCACTGACCTATCCTGCGACGGGGGCCGCCCCGTCCCAACACCGCCGCGCATGGGCGCCAAGGAGGTTCGCCTCCTCCTCGTCTTCCTCCTCTCGCTCATCTTCCCACTCCTCCGGTTCTCCGGCGCTTCTCGGCGTCAAGGACGAGCCCGCGGCGGAGACGCCAATCGGTCGGCGCACTCGCAGCGTCGGCATCGTCATCAATGAGGGTGGCCGGCGCGCCTCCTCCTCGTCGGCTCCTCCGCGCTTCGTCAAGTCAAAGATGGAGCCGGGGCTGGCGCCGGTGAAGGCGGAGTTCGACGACGACGACGCGGCTCTAGAATGGGTGCGCCAGGACTCCATTGCGATGGAGAAGGCGCGCTGGGAGAAGGAGAAGGAGCGCCAGCGCGCCGCCCTGCGCCGCTTCGAGGAGCGATGACGCGGCCGCGATGAAGACGGGGTCGTCGTCTTATGCGACAGCGACGACGACGACGACGCGCCGCCGCCAGTCCGCCATGGCGACGCCGGGCAGGGGTCCAGCAGGGGCGCCCGCGTCAAGGAGGAGAAGGCCGACGACGACGATGGCGGCGACGACTTCAGCCCCTTTCTTTTTTACATTAGGTTAATGTAATGAAAATGCGCGAATTTCACCGAAATTTGCCATGTTTGGCCAAAATTTAACTAGTTTTTATCATAACTTTGCCAAACAGTCTTTTTTTTTAATACGCGCCTGGAGGCGGCCCTGGGAGCCGACGGCTGGGGACCGACTCGCCCCCAGAGCCATTTTTTGCGCCGGCTCACCCTTAAACGGTGCTTTTAGACGCCCCCTGAGGGGCCAACGGCTGGAGATGCCCTTACCATGGACAGTGATCCGTGAACCTATTGTTGTCCGAGCCTGCGGGCGTTCTAAGTTGACTATATGTCTATATTGTCAACTCTCATCATAGCCCGCGTTCGTTTTACGTTTATTTTTATTTTTATGAGGGCTACGCCTGCCTGAACTTTATCACGACCTCAACACCATACTAAAGGTTAAGAAGTTACAGCAAGGCGGCAAGGTGGGTAGGGTAGATTTTTTCAGAAAAGGAGGTGGGCATACGGTAGATAGAGAAGAATAAGAAAAAATAGGATCACACTCATAGAAAGATTCTCGAATAAGAGACTGCATTTGTAAATGTTTACGCCTGCTTTAGTAAAAAATAAAATAACTACAGACGTCGATGTGTCGGATGGCCAACGCCCGAGCAGGAGACCACTACGGCGATGCTATGCAGAAAGCCGTCGTTGTCCGTGCGTGTGGCTCGTTCTTCTTGCTTTCGTCTGAAGAACACACTTCCCACGTTCAGGTTTCAGAGATATTATTCCCTTTCGTTAGTAAAAATTGCTGGCTCGCCATGTATGTATTCCTCCGACTTGGTCTCAACGGCATCAGCACAGTCTGCATTTTTTTTGGGATTCAGAATAAAATCCATGAAACTGCTGTTTTTAGCCGAATCAAAGCTCTATATTCAGCTGTTGTACATTAAGGAGGTTTTTTCCGCCGAAAAAAAGGTAAATCCCTAGACCTCCTTTGGTTTAGAGGAATCTTGTAGGAATTTCATAGGATATGATTTCTATAGGAAAAATTTATTTAGAGCCTTTTGATTTATAGGAATGGAATCATATTTCTGTGGAGGAATTTTTTCTATCCTTCACATTTCATAGGAAAATAAACATTAGCCTAGACTCAATGGAAAAAATCCTATGATGTGAATCAAAGAGCATCTTCTTTTCTATTTCTACTCATAATATTTGAGATACATGTCATCTCATTTTTTATGATTATTCTATTTCTATGATTTTCCTACTCTATGAACCAAAAAAGGCCCTAACCTCTGTATCAAGCGGTACTACATGATACCGGTGACCGGTGCCGTAATATATTTTTTAGGGGGCCATAATATTATTTCACCAGGGAACCCATATAGCCAGCACCTATTCAATCGTCCTAACTCCTAAACTCTAAATAGTGTTTCATTCATTCATTCATCAAGAACAGCGATGCATGCCAGATTACCGGGGGCCCAAGAAGCTCATAACTAGAGTGAGTTGGACGCTAGGGTCCACGATCATTCAGGACCATGCGCATGCCCACTGCGCACTGGGTTGAGGTGCCGGGCATCTACTGTTCTGCATTGAACTGAACTTCCCATGCATGCTCCCTAGTTCCAAGAGCTTCAACGACACTTGCCACTGTGTATGATAGCAGTACATGTTTATCCAACTGCCGACACAGTGCAAGCACCAACGAGAAGTGGACAGTGAGAGCTGAACCATGAACAATCATGTGCTATACAGATTCAGAGAGTACTACTAAAAAAGTGTCTAGCCAAAGTTTAGGCATTCCAACGTATGGCGATCTCAGAACTTGGCCAACAGTTGGCAACTTTTATAAAGGTTGACAACCTAGTTATTGCCGAAAAAGGGTTTTCCCCCGCTTTGTATACAAAGCAACCAACCGGAACATACAGGGATAGGTGCTGGGGCGAAAGCAACATAGTCACGCCCAAAAAAAACAACAGAAAAGGAGCAAAAGAAACAAATGCCGACAACGGCGGATCAACAAAAACGAAGAAGCCTCGCGATCGCTAGGCCCACCGGTCTAATCCACTAGGCTCCAAGACTCTGAAGCGCCGGCACCAATCAACACCTCCAAGAAGGATCGCGACGATGACGACGCTGCTGCCAAGGGTTTCCCCCGGTACACGACGAGGCGATAGGAAGAGTAGCCCCCGACGCCCTCCCGGAAGGTCAGGCGGCACCCACAGGCGCCACCGCGCCGGGGTCGGCCACGCCGACAGGGGTTTCCCCCGATCCCAACCCGCACCTCGGGCGCTCCGGATCCCGCCACCAAACCAACCACCACCCTACGCCAACGCAGTCATGAGGCCTCCACGCCGTCTCACCACGGCACCGCGAAGTGAGAACAGCACGACGAGGAATCAGAGCCGGGACTAGGGCATCAGCACCATCGGCACGCGGGAGGGCCCCACCTCCACCGTCAGCGACAGTAGCCGTCCGGACGCAATAGCAGGAGCACACCAGGCCCGTAGGCCCACAGGCCCGGCCGAGCCCTCGTGGGCCCGTAAAGCTCCCGCCTTCGCGCTGCTGCCGGCACGCCATCGACGTCGACGCCCCAAGTCCGAGCCGCTCCTCCTCCTCACCGCGCCGCAGACAACGAGACCATGCCGGGGGGCCGGCCCCCAGGGGCCCAGATGGGCCCGACGTGCCCGGATCTGGGCCGGGGGCGCGTCGACGGCCACCCGGCACCACCACGCCGCCCCGCCGCCAAGGAGCGGCGCCGTCACCACGCCGGCCGCCGGCCGCCACCGCAGGGCCGCCGGACCGCAGCCAAGCCGGGCTGCACCGCCGCCGCCTCCCTGCCCCGGGAAGGGAGCACGGGCGCGCGGGGACTGGAAGGCCCGCCGCCGCCGGCACCACCCGGGCCAGCGGCG
>NC_057797.1:81895831-81898542 GCF_018294505.1 Triticum aestivum
CGGCGGCGGCGGGAGGGGAGCGGGGGAACCCTAGCGCGAGTCCTCTCCCGGGTTTCTTGGTCTAGTGAATCCGCCTCGTCCGACAACCTAGTTATTTGGTAATCAACCGGTTGTTAGCCAATTTGGTAGCATTTCCAAACATGGGCAGGCATCAAACCAAGCAAAGCTTCAGATCTCTTTCCACTCCCTAGCAGAGAATCATTGCTGAGCCCCTGTTTTTGAGTAATTGCCTAATTGGTCTCCGCCTGATTTCAGGTTACGATGGGTTACGAACTCACGATTGTAGGTACTACAATAATGCCATGTTTTTACCAACTAAAAATGTTTTATTTATTTATACAATTACCTTACCAGAATATAAAACACAAAGCCAACTGAAAACTAGCATGTTTATGTGGTGATTGAATCAAAATGCGAAAAGTTGGAGAAAATAAACTTATGACAAAAAAAAATTCTCAAAGACAATTCAGCATCCACCACTCCGCCTTGAATCTTGATATACCAACCAATACATTTCAGGAAAATAACTAATATATCTCGATCATCAACTGGTATAAATGTGCACATGTCCTAAAATGTGTTGGAAATAAGCCAATAACTAATGACTCTACTTAGTAAGCATTATGTGCGAACATGGTTTGGAAATAACTAATGATTCTAAATCTTAGTTCCTTTTCCGTCGTACTGAAAACCATGTTCTACATTAATTCAATCAAATCTTACAAATCCATGTCCTGCATTAAATCAATCAAATTAAATCTTACCAAAAACCTCAATCAAATCAAACATCCCTTCCCTTCTTTACCCATACGCAAATCAAATCAATCCTTACCAAAACATCAACTAAATCAATTGTTACCAAAATGAAGAATATGGCGCGTAAGGTATATGTCAGACACGATTGGTGTTGAACCATTAAAATATGCCTGTCGTGTTGCAATGCATTGGTAATTGGCTAATTATGAGTGAACAGAGCTTCATGAATGTACCTATGAAAATTATAACATTTACTTAAAACTTTATTTGAAAATTCAACATCCTAAAATAGAGATATATCTAGTGACCGCCTTGCGGAAAATGAAGACAACTATACTACTATAGTATGCATGTACATGTGGCAATGAGCAACACAAAGACCCATTTGCAGATGACCGAATCTCTACAATTAAAATGGGAGTTGGTAGGTTCGTCTCACCTCCTTCTCCTGTTTTTTCCTCCCCACGCGCCCTTACCACTTTGGTTTTTTGTTGATTTTTTTTGGTAATCTCAACCGATGCAACACACAAAGAACAACGCAAATAGAATAATTTGGAATAATCTAAACTAAATCGGTACTTTCCCAAAACCATTTCCTGTTGATTTTTTTGATAATCTCAACCGATGCAACACACAAAGAACAACGTAAATAGAGTAATTTGGAATAATCTAAACTAAATCGGCACTTTCCCAAAACCATGTCCTACTCAGTCAAATCAGATCAAATCTTACAAAAATCTCAACTAAATCAAAACTTTCATTGTGTTTCCCTACACAGAAATCAAATCAAATCTTATAAGAATCTCAACTAAATCAAAAATTTATTGTCTTCCCCTATCCATAGTCAAATCAAATTAAATCTTACTAAAAATCTAGAATACGATGAGTCTGAAAGAATAGATAGTCATATAAACAAACAAAATCTAGAATGCGATGAGTCTGAAAGAATAGATAGTCATATAAATAAAACAAGTAAAATATGTTTTTTGTAGGCTATGGTAATTCACCACAATGTCAAATCTAAATTAACTATTTACATAATATAAGAGCGTTTTTTTTGCGTTCAATATATAAGCGTTTTTTGCATTACTATAGTGTCAAAAACACTTTTATATTATGGATCGGGGGAGCAGTAGCTAACTGTCCATGCTCTGTCCCTATTAAGTCCTCCAAAACGATCTGCCCCAGGCAAAACCTCCTGAACCAAAATGAGCAGAGAGCCGTGTGCTGCTTCTCCTATTTGCGCTGCCAACAGAACATGGTTCACACAAAATAGAGAAAAAGTAAGAGTTAGGGTGAAGAAAATGACAGGCTCTCATTGAGGCCGAGCACAACAAAACGTTCAAGAACCTTCCTTCCAGCTGCAAAAGAGTACCACAAGTCCTTTCCCATTCCCACAGGTAATAACGGCCACACCCAGCTAGCCGTTCAGTCTACTCGCAAAGTATAGCAAGTACTCTCTCCGTCCGGAAATACTTATCATCAAAATAAATAAAAGGGATGTATCTAGACGTATTTTAATTCTAGATACGCCTTTTTTTATTCATTTTGATGACAACTATTTTCGGACGGAGGGAGTAGCAACCACAAAAACTAACCAAATAAACATAAATTGCTTCCAAACCAAGAAAAGAATCCCACAAAATTGCTTAGTTTTTGTCACCGCCCGCTGGTTCCAACTGGAAACGGCCTCCGTTTCTCAATTAGTTGCTGGTTTTAGTCGATAAATTAGTTGCTAAATCGGCTGTGCGTGCCATTTTTGCTCACAAGATTTGGTTGTTTTTGACACACTCAGCATCAAGAAGAGGAGGAGGAGAACCAAAGTAAAAGCAACGAGGAAACTTCCGCCGGGAGAAGAAAAGAAAAGAGTAATATATATACGCCAGCACTAAGTAAACCCCACCTCGATCCACCTTCCGGCGAAACCAATTCATTGCTCGCTTTCGCAAGACTCT